>NC_090311.1:2210000-2240000 GCF_039906515.1 Pseudorca crassidens | reverse complement strand
AAATGATTCGACCTAGTTGCCTTTTCATACACTTCCTCTTGCCTTTAGCAGGTGAAAGAAAGTTTAAAACATCAAAACACACTAGATCACAGTGTAGCGAAAACCAGGGGGAAGGAGAGAACGCAGATGGAGAGAGGAGGGCAAAGACAGAGGCTCAGGCAGAGCGGGGGGACCACAGGCTGCTCCGGGTTGGTGTGGACGGGAGCGCGCTTTCCGTGGTCCATCCTGCGGTCCCTGCTCTGACAGCCCTTCTCCTTGGCGGGTGCGGGTGGCTTGCTATCCAGAGAGGAAAATGTCCTGGAAAAGGTAGGTGCCACTCGGCCTAATTCTGAGCGGAGGGTCCCGACCGCAGTCCCGGATCCTGTGTGAGTGGCACACGCCGGCGGGGCACGAGGCAGGTTTGTGCTCACGCCCAGCTCACCGCGTGCCCTGCCCCACAGGGTGCTCCCACAGCCCCCAGGCCCTCTCCCCGGCAACATCCTCAGTTGGCTGGCTGGCTCCTCCCTTTAGAGAATAAGCTCCGTGTGGCCGAGGCCCCATCGCAGGGCTTCTGGCTTTCCTAGCTCTAGAATTCTGCTCGGCACACGGCAGGCGGCTCCGTACGAGCTGGTTGGCGAAGGGGCGGTGGGAACGGGGCAGGAACTGATCGTGTGTCCTTGCCAGCATCCTTGCCGGGGGTGAAGGGCCCACAGTGGTCCCCTGGGTGAATTGAGGGTGCGGTCAGGCTGGCCGTGGCAGGGGGTGCAGCTCCCGGATTCTCACAGCCTTGGGACCTCGGAGCTTCACTGAGCTGAGCTAGGGAGACAGTGGCCAAGTCGAAATCCAGCTCGAGATGCAAGGTCCTCCAGGAACGAGGGCTCTGACCTGCGCTCTATTTTCTCATCGAGGTAGGGAGCTCTCAGGCTTACAGCATGGCTTTCTAGTTTGGTACTTTAAAAAAATTTTAATTTTATTCCTCTGCTTTTTTAAAAAAATTTTATTTTATATTGGACTATAGTCAATTTACAATTTGTGTTAGTTTCTGGTGTACAGCAAAGTAATTTAGTTTTATGTATGTATAAGTATATATATATATTCTTTTTTTTAAGATCTTTATTGGAGTATAATTGCTTTACAATGGTGTGTTAGTTTCTGCTTTATAACAAAGTGAATCAGTTACACATATACTCTTTTTAATTCTTTTTCCATATAGATTTTTATAGAGTATTGAGTACAGTTCCCTGTGCTATACAGTAGGTCCTTGTTGCTTATCTATTTTATATACAGTAGTGTGTATATGTTAATCCCAAACCCCTAATTTATCCCTCCCCCTTCTAGTTTGGTATAGAAAGCATGTCCTCAGACCTGGGTGTGGAAGGTTGAAGTTATCTTTGTGCAGGCTTGATCCTTCACACGCACACGCACACGCACACGCACACACGCACACGCCTTTTCATCTTGGTTTTCTCCAGCTACTGGCTAGTGGGAATGTCCTGGAGACACAGCATCACTGACATGAAGAAGCTGTGTCTGCTGGGTCCATGATAAATGTACTCAAGGTCCCCATGACCCTGTACATCTTGCTAAAGTTGTCTAAGTTCAGGGACCGCAAGGAAAATGGCCTGCAATTAACACTCACCTGAGGACGGAAAGGAAACGCTATTTCCGTGACAGTCTGCGGCAGGCAGTGCAAGTTAGGAGGACAGATCACACCCACTCAAAGTATCCTCACACCAATTTCAGACAGGCCATCCCTCTTCGCCAAAGCCAGAAGAGCAGCTCTACACGATAAAACGTAGACTCTGCTCTGTTCGAGCTTAGGCTCTATTATGAGTTATTCTAGCCTGGGAATATCACTTCTTACATCTGCCACTGATTAAATAAAGGGTTTGGGGAGTTTTCTTCTCAGCATTTCAGAGTTTTCTTTTAAAGCTCTTCCCTAGCTGAAGAATGGCTGTGTTCACATAAAGTGACATTTTGCAGGTCGGTTCTGAAACTGGACAGATGTCTGGAAATATTGAGAACAAAGTAAATATTTGCATGTTCTGGTTTCTGTAGAAATAGCCTGGACTAAATGAAAAACTGTATTTCATGGATCCCCAGAAAGAGACTCAGACCAACCCACCTCTCAGCCCTCTTTTTTTTTTTTTTTTTGCGGTACGCGGGCCTCTCACCGTTGCGGCCCCTCCCGTTGCGGATCACAGGCTCCGGACGCGCAGGCTCAGCGGCCATGGCTCAGGCTCAGTGGCCATGGCTCACGGGCCCAGCCGCTCCGCGGCATGTGGGATCTTCCCGGACCGGGGCACAAACCCGTGTCCCCTGCATCGGCAGGCGGACTCTCAACCACTGCGCCACCAGGGAAGCCCTCTCAGCCCTCTTTTTATCTGCCTTTCCCGCTGCCATCAGTCAATCTGGGCCCTTTCTGGGAAGCATAAAAAGCAGAATGGAGCAGGAATTGTTTTCTTGGCCAAGAAGAGCTGAGGGCTGCCTCTTTCCTTCCTCCTTGATGTTGACAGCCAGGTTTTAGATCATAGACTCTTTTCAGATGCTGGAAAAGAAGGTTTTCAACTTTGGGTGTCAACACAAGGGTAGGCAGCCTCCTCGGGGCTGGGTGAACTTGTTGTCACAGCAGAGAAAATGTATTTGTTTTCTGCTGACGAGCTGAGGTCACGGGGACAGGAACAAGTCATCTCCATCAAATCAGGGCAGGCGGAGGAGGGAAAAGCAGAAAAACTGGTAATAAAGGACCACAGAGCATCGCCAGGGTAGGGCCAAAAAGAAAATCACCTTTGGTGGGAATCTTTGGCATTTCGGTCTAGAGCTGGCCTGTGGAGATAGTCATAGCTTCAGAAGGGGTGCAACAAGATGGAATTAAAACTTTAGAATCTGACAGGACCGTTTTCTTTGCTGGGCCAGGGCCTGCCATGCTTTCTGCTTCTACGTGTCCTGGCCTCCCGTCCCTTAGCTCGAGGGGAGGTCTCTGCTTCTCCTCACCTGTCATTCCCGGGGCTCCTGTTGGGGCCAAGGACCTCAGCCCTGTTTCTCTGAAGCTACGTTGGCCGCCAGCCCAGGGTTCAGAACCCTTGGGCTGCTGATAAATGAGCGTGGGACCCTCAGGGCTGCCTGTCTACCACGCGTGGGCTTGCGATGCTCCAGGCTGTTGGTCCGCAGGCCCGGGACCTTTGGGACTGCGTCCTCGATGCCAGTTTGGGGTCGTGAGTCAGACTGGAGAGGATGTTCGGGGCTCTTTCCCTTTGGCAACACCGACAATAAATAGAGCTCGTCTTCCCTGGGTCTCTGGGCGGTGACTGGCACCTACACAGTGGAGGGAGAGGGGGCCACAGTCTCCTGTCTGCAAGTCCAAAATCCAGAAAGCTAACACCGCTTTTGTTCTTCATTATGGCCATGTGTGATCTTTACAAATCCCTCTCATAATGAATATTCATGCATTTATCTGCAGAAATATTAACGCATCTGACTACAGGGTGCTCCCTGGATTCTACTGGGGGCGTGTGTAGCGACGGAACACACGACTTTCTATCTCCCCAGCCTCTACTGCCCATCCTGACCCATCCACCGCTCAAGAGGCGAGCCTTCCACAGAGGCCTGGTGCACAGTTAATTTTCCTTTTTATGTAAGTTGTGTATAAGCAAGGCAAGAATTTGCTCTTTATTTTCTGGTAAGAGAATCATTTTGAAAAGTAAACCAGAGATAAAGATTGCACGATATACAGCATGGCAGGACTGGAAATATGACCACACTTCAGAGAAAAAAAACCATCTTTGCAAGATTGACTTGTTCCTGATGGGTTTTGAAAACAACCGCAAACCTCTCTTTTGGCTCACCGATGCCAATCATTTGCATATCTCATCCCTCGTGGGGAAACCGCTGGGACCTCGGCGATGAGGAATAAACTGTGGATAATTAGTTGAGGCCTGCTGGAGTAGCTAAAGGATCAGGCAGCAGAGAAACAGTGTCGAGGGAAGGTGATTGGTATTGTGTTTCCAGTAGCTTAACATCAAGAACCAATTTGCTAGGAAAAGGAAATTGGATTATGTAGAGAGAACCAAGCTACCCCTAAGCGTTGGGTTACAAGCCTTTCTTTTCGATAAACACCAGCTGAAGTTGCCATAGATTCTCAAAATGACTTGTTTGACTTACAGGCTTCAATTTGACACGAGTTTTTCATCACCTGTTTATAGGGGAAAAAATCCTCAGCCCTGAATACACCAAAGGAATGTGAGAGGATTTGTGAGAATCTTCATTTTTTGATGGAGTTTGGGATGCTGGAGGCGAGGACCGTAGCACCTCAAATTAAAAATCCCTGGTGGTGAAACTCATCACTTGTGTTTGATGAAAAGATGCAGTTTTGGAGAAAACCTGGCTCACCGCCTGGAGAAGTCCAGCACTTTGGCGGGCCATGGACCCCTGGCTCGATGGGAAACTCAGAGGCTGATGCTGTTGACCTAGAGGAGAAGTGTGTTCTGAGAGCATGACGGGGCAACCACCCGGGAGGCTGGGGAGGCCGTGCGCGGAGGCCGACTTCTCCTGTTTCCTAGTTTCTCGCCCTCCTCCCTTCTGCAGCTGGTACAAGTGGATTTTTACCAACTTTGGGCTTGGCTGGCACAAGATCACAAATCACCCAATAAATGGATTCATCAAATATTTGCTAAACACAATGGAGGTTAAGACTCTATACCTATCTCCATGACAACGAGGGTTTAGGGGATAATTTTATTGAAATCATTTTGAAAATGGATTAAGCCCCAAGCCCAGCGAGCCCCCGCCTTTGCTGTGGCTCTGTCCACAAAGACCCCTCCGGCCTCTGGCTCCGTGCACTTGGGTGCCCCCTGGAGGACCTCTGAGCACCGCACGTGGCACCTTCTCCAAAAGGACATCAGGTGCTGGATTCTGACCACGGTCCGCGGGGGAAACGTTTCGGGCACAGACGGCAGCAAGGGAACATTCGCAGGGATGTGAGAGTGTGGGGTCCACTCAGCACGCAGTGAGGGGTGTCTGCTGGAACCCAGGTATGTAACAAGAGGGAGGGGAGGAGTGTTTAGAGAAAGTGATGGAGCTTTGTCTGGAGAGCAATGTGATGGGACTTTGCTCACGTGGCAATTGGGAGCCATGGGAGGCTCTAGAGTGATGGCATGGGCGGGATGCAGTTGTCACAAGCACACTCAACCTGCTTTCTTGGTACAGGGTGCATACCTGCCATCTGCCTGGGAGGGGCTCAGAGCTGGACCTTCTAGGGCCCAGGTCAGTCGTCAGAGCCAAGTGAGTCTGTTAGGCACTTCTGCTGACATCAGGGCCAACTTTGCCCCTTGCTGGCCCTGCACAGGGAGGTCTGCACCACTGAATTAGGTGCCCCCTCAAGACACCAGAGAAGATGAAGGAGCAGCCCAGGCTGGACTCAAGTCAGAAGGTTGTGTCTGTGGGTCAGAGATGTCCGGAGAGGCCTGGGGGGTGATAAGAGCACAGAAGGGAATGGTCGAGACGTCCCCAGCCTCACCAAAGCTTCCTGCCCCACGAGCCAGGAACCATGTGGGTCGGGGCCAGGGTATCCACGTAGTACCAGGATGCAGTGTTGACCAGTGGCTGGAGGGGCCTCCCCACAGCCTTGGAGCCAATGTCCTTTGGCCCTGCACCCCACAAAATCCCCAGGAAGGGCTGAGGTTGAATTCCTTATTAACCCAGCCGGATGGAAATTTAGAGGGAGACAGTGACCCCAAGAAGAAAAAGGATGATGTTCCTTCACGGCTTCCATATGACACAACCACCCACGGTACCACTGAGGAGACCTGGTGTGGTGCAGTGCCCGTGCCGGGCAGCCGTCCTGGGCACCCTCAGCCTCAGACGCAAGGATGGATGCAAGAAATAAGAAACACAAAACCTCTCCACATGAGGAGCGCTCAAGTCAGCACCTCCTACACTTGCCTTTGCTAAATCTTGTTGTTTAAAAAAGTCTTCTTTCAAGATATTTGGGGTCATTCAGCCCCTCCAAAAGTCCCGCCACGACATCTCCCAGCCTCTGACGCCCGCTTGCCTCCCCGACCTGGAAGTACTCGGCGTGAGAGCAGCATCTTCCTCCTCCCAGGCCTGAGCCTCTTAAGACTCAGGTATTGGAAAGATACACACGTTCACGGTTTTTTTACATTTCAGAAGAAACTGCGGCATCCACTGTTGGATCCAATTAACACACCCATCATCTATTAAATAAATAAACAAAACAAAACAAAACTGCAGCCTGCTTACCCAGAACCAGTGGTGTGTTCCTTGCGCATGCTCCAGTTTAAAAGGTTTTGCCCTTAGAAGTGATTTTTATTTCAGTCTCTGCCCACGAACGATAATAAAAGGCCTTCAGCCCTCTGCTCCACCAGCTCAAATGTGATTTTTTTTTTCATTTTTATGTGTGATAACACTTGCCAAAAGTATGACCTGAGTTACCAAAATGAAGCTGTATGCCATTAATTGGCATCGTTTATGAGGGAAAATCACATCTTACTCCTGTGTGAGACTAGGGCTGCTGTGCAGAGGTGGGGCTTTGAGAAAGACACAATTTTTATTTGGCCTTTTTCTGTCACCCTCAGGAGAAGAGCGAGGTTCTCCTGTTAGACCTGCGCGGTCTCCTAGGAGTTTCGACTCGCCCAGGAAACAACAAGAGTCGGAAGTCGATGCAAAACGCAAGAGGTTTATTGAAGGCCGGTGCACCGGGGTTCCTTGGTCCTCACGCAGGAGGTCGAAGAAGGAACCCTTTTGGGCGCGAATATGTCAGTTTTATAGGTTCCCACTTCCCCGTATGTAAATTATAGATTTGGTTGTGTTCTCCTGCTGATTGGTCCCGGCTTAGGCTCGGACCAGAGAGGGAACTTGTCCCCAGCTGCCTGATTGGTCTTTGACAGACACCTTTTTTACATTTTGTTATCTCCCTCCTTCTCCCCAGCTGCCTGATTGGTCTTTGACAGACACCTTTTTTACATTTTGTTATCTCCCTCCTTCTCGGAAGGGGGCCGGACATCCTGGAAATTCATCCATTGTCTAAGAAGCCCCTATTGTCTGGAGAGTTCTTAATCATTAGCTGGAACAATGTCCCTCGAGTCCCACACTCCCACCTTCTCTGCATCCCTCCACCCCAAGCTCTGGGGGTGGTGGTCCTTCCCGGGCTGGGGAGGGTCACCTGGACTTGCTCTGGAGTCCCACCAGGGTCAGAGCTGGGGTCGGGAGAGACTCAAGCTGGCTGCTGACCCACAGATGGGGACAGAAGGCCGGCGGGAAGTCTAAAGGGCGAGGGCCCCGGCACATAAGCCAGCACGCGGAGGCCAGCGGAACAGGCTTTCTGCAGCCGAGGTGAGGTCCACAGGTCCACGAAGGTCAGCCCGCCCACCCTGCAGGCTGAGAAAGACCCAGAGAAGTCTCAAGGCTCAGCTGGACTCCTAGGGGGCCGTGTCCAAAGCAGCAGACAGACCCTGTGACAAGCTCTAGATGGGACACCTTTCTTGCCCACCACCTGGAGGAGCTGGGCCCCGTGCACAGATGCGGCAGAGCCCAGCCACGCTGGCTAGTGGAGGCGGCCTCTTCCCGACGTGCCTGGACCAACAGCTGGCAGGAAGGAGGGCTGGAGATAAGCCTGCACACCCTTGCTCTCTGTTCTTTTTTGGGGCACTGACCAATCAGCCGGGGGTCCCAGCCAACGACGGGGTGCCGGTCAGTGACGGTCCAGTCAAATGAGAAGTTCAGATCAGGGCTTCCCTGGTGGCGCAGTGGTTGAGAGTCCGCCTGCCGATGCAGGGGACACGGGTTCGTGCCCCGGTCCGGGAGGATCCCACATGCTGCGGAGCGGCTGGGCCCGTGAGCCATGGCCGCTGAGCCTGCGCGTCCGGAGCCTGTGCTCCACAACGGGAGAGGCCGCAGCAAGTGAGAGGCCCGCGTACCGCAAAAAAAAAGAAGTTCAGGTCAGCCAGGGGGCCCCAGTCGGTAGTCGGGGTGGGGCAAGGGAGTCCCCGGGGTGGGGGGAGTCGGCAGGGGTCCCGGCCAGTGAGGGGGGATGAATGTGTACCATCCACTCGAAGGGGTCTTCCTTACCCCAGCCTAGCAGAGCCCCTCCAGCCCCTGCAGACACACAAGCTTCTCATCAGCGTCTTCGCTGCACTTACTCTGCCGGCAGTGAGCCTCCTATTCACACAGTACTGCCTAGGGCTTCCCTTAGCTGGACCAGCCCCAGTCTCGTCCACTGCTGCCCCCAGGACCAGAGTGGCGCCCACACGACAGGCGGTCCCCACGCTGCTCCCCCGCCCTCACCCATGGGGATTCTTCAGGGCCTCCCCAAACTGAACGTGGATGTGTAACAGGGAAGAGCCAAGTCTGATCCCATGTTGGATCTGTTTCTTTAACTTTAACCTTTGCTTTTCGTTGCCTTTGTTATTATAATCATACATAATGGCCTGCCTCAGGGAACCCCGCCCCTCTGCCTGAATGTTAAGCCCAAGTGCCTTGGTACCTCCGGACCCTGTCCACCTGCGGATGGCTACAAGAAAGAAGAAGTTAACACACCCCCTCCCCGAGGCTGGCCGTTCCAGGGGACATTTGCAAATCTTATGGCCTTTTTCCCTTACTTCCTCATCTTCTCCCCCCTCTGTGCTATAAAAGAAACTGGCATCCAAATCTCATAAGATGGTTTTTCAGAGACACTAGTCTGCCATCTTCTCCGTCTGCCTGTCTGCCGCTTTCCGAATAAAGTCGTACTCCTTGTCTCGGCGCCGCGCCTCCCGATTCACTGGCCTGTCATGCGGTGAGCAGAGCGAGTGACAGATGCACTCAGTTCTGTCTCTGATCTACTCCTTCTTGAGAGCCTCCCCAAAACGGTGAATTTTCATTCCCTTTAAGTAATAAATTCTGGGGTGCCACCAGGGGACCAATAGGGTTCCTCATTCAGAGTAAAAGGTAGACACCTGCAGACAAAGCTGTTTCTAGGTGCCTAAAACAATTTTCAGGGATAGTTGTCAGGAGTGAGGCTTCGCAAAGGATTTCCGATTCCAGACAACTCCAGTTCCCATCAAAAGGCAAGCCCGCCCGGGAGCCCCAGGGCACAGAGGTTTGCTGGAAAAAAGAGGAAAAGGACCTCAAGGCAGGACTTAAGCTGCTTCTCAACGCTGGCTGCGCGTCAAAATGTCAACCAGGCTTTAAATCACCCCACCCACCTTTCTCCCGGTCAATTAAATCTATCTCTAGGGTGAGGCCAGGATGCCTGGTAGTTTAAAAACCTCTTCAGCTAATTTTAACGTATGGCCAGGGTTTAGCGCCTCGGCCTGGGGAATAACCTCCTTTCCCACAGGCAGTGGAGGCTGGAGGAGAGGGAGGAAGGTGAGGGAGGAGGCTGGAGGCTGGAGGCTGGGCTTCTTCTCCATGTTCAGATTCCCAGAGGTGGTGAGGCAGCAGGAGGTGGCACAGCGGGTGGGCCTGGGCTGCGCCTCCCTTCTCAGGGTCTGGCCTGGGACACCAGGAGCCCTTCGGAGAAGTCCCTGGGCCAGGAAGGCACAGCAGAGGCCGGTTTAGAAAGGGCTGAGCTGGTCGAGGGCCGACTGCGTATTTCCTATGCCCGTAGCACAAGGGCCTTGTGCTCTCTGCTTCTCGGCCCTCGCCTGGCAAAGGTGCAAAGAGTTGGGAGCTGGCGGCCCCAGGCAGCGGGAGGAGAGGCTGCCGGATAATGCGCTGGCGAGGACACACGGGGCGAGTCTGGGGGAAGAGGCGCTGCTGAGACCTGCCCACTGTGCCAGTAGAGCTGCAAATAGGAAACACCCTGACCCAGGAGAGACGAGAGCACAGCCTGAACGGGTGGTGAGGCCTGAGCGGACATAAACCAGCCCTGCCCTGGTGCTCAGGAGGAACACAGAAGCCCCAGCTGGACCCTGTGCCGGGGAGCGAACGCCTACCATGACCCGCGTGCCTGGGAGCGAACGCCTACCATGACCCGCGTGCCTGGGAGTGAACGCCTACCATGACCCGCGTGCCTGGGATGAACTCCTACCATGACCCGTGTGCCTGGGAGTGAACTCCTACCATGACCCGTGTGCCTGGGAGTGAACTCCTACCATGACCCCCGTGCCTGGGAGCAACCTCCCCACCGTGACCCCACGCCTGGGAGCAGCCCTGGATGGTGAGGAATCAGCTCTAAAGAAGCAGAATCAATCTCAGACACATTCTTCACTATTGGAAGCATCATAATTGATTATTCT
This sequence comes from Pseudorca crassidens, assembly GCF_039906515.1. Lineage (NCBI taxonomy): Eukaryota > Metazoa > Chordata > Mammalia > Artiodactyla > Delphinidae > Pseudorca > Pseudorca crassidens. The sequence goes on along the minus strand of NC_090311.1, from coordinate 2,229,786 downwards.
GTTTCTCTTCCTTCCTGCCATTGGCTACAATGGCGGCTCAGGAGTGAGCTGAGAATAGTTAAAGGAACAAAGAACCATCTGATGATTTTCGCACATCTTCACTCACCCAACAGACCATGTTCCTCAAAGTGTGTTCTAAGGACCACCGACCACCCACGCCTGTAAATTCTCATTTCACCAGGTTTCAGGTGGGCGATTCAGATACATGCTTCTGCAGTGATACCCCCGCTTGGAGGCCCAGCAGAATCACAGCTTCTGGCCACACCAGGCTGTGCCCTACCTGTCCCATCGGGATGTCCTGGCTAGACGGGGCTTCAGCACTTCAGACACTGTCTGGTGACGTGCAGTCAAGGCTGAGAAGCGGCTCTGCTTCGGCGCTTCTCTAATTTACGGTGCCCGCGGGTCCCGATAAGACGCGGATTTTGCCTCAGTGGGTCTGGGTGGGGTCCGGTGAAGCTCCCAGGGCCGCTGCTTCTGAGGGATTGCAGACACATGGAGCTGCAGGGCTCTGGCCGCTGACCCACTGCTTCAGACAGCAAGCTGTTCAAAGACCTCTACGTGCTGGGCTCTGGTTAGGATACCACAGGCGGGGCCAGGCTTTGTAAATGATCCAGGATTACAGGGATGCTACGTCATGATAAGTTAATATGGTCCAGGCTTTTAGTCTTGGGATGGAGCCCATAGGAGGACGTCAGGGTCCGCATCTTAGAAGAGCTCACCCAGCCGTGCCCCCCTTTGGGCAGATGGTGAACTCTAAGGGCCTGCAGGTTGACACCCAGCTTGTATTTACTCACTCTTTCCCAACTTTCCATTCTTAGCTTTTCTGGAAAGTTGATTCCTTTGGGGAAAAGCTGCTCTGACTTTAGGAAAATAGTCAGTGGCCAGTTGTCAGAATCCGTGGACGGGACTCTTACATTTTCTTCTGGGCTCAGCGACCCTGCAAACGGGGCTGGTGCCTATGCAGCCGGTTGGTTCATCCCTGCCAGGAAAGGGTGGTGACCCTTAGAGTGAGCAGAGGCACTGAGGGCCATCCCTGAGCTGGGGAGCACTGACATGCCCAAGGCATTGCTAAAAGGTGACGCTTCAAGCAAAGGGCTTTGTTGACCCAGTACCACACAGCTATGGCCTGAGTCCCTGCCTTTGCTGTTTTGGTAAGGATGTACAAGCGCTGTGTTGACCTGCTAGGTATCTAGGTGCCCGATGCTGGAGGTGCAGGCCGGAATGACCCAGAAATTGCCATGGAAACCCTGCTGCTGTGTTCCACGGGCAACAGGGTGAGGACCGAAGGTGTGGGCAGAGCAGTGTGGCCCAAAGCCAGCACGGAGTCTTTGGAAGACCTGCCTGGGGGGATTCATCGTGTGGCTTTCGGTGCCTGGAGCAGAAGGCTGAGCCCCTTGCGTGTGAGGGGATGGCAGCAGGGGCCGCCGGGCAGGCAGGGGTGAAGGGCACCAGGGCATGAGAGGGAGGAGAGGTGTCTGGGTCAGGAGACAGACAGTGGGACAGTGCAGAAGCCAGGACTCTGAGAGACATGGCTGTGGGTTAGGGTCGGGGGACACAGAGCCGTGCGTGCGTTGTCTCTGTGGCACCGCCATCACGTTGAGGCCCACCCTGAGGGTTGGCTGGTCCCTCATCTCCCCCAGGACCCCAGGTTGGAAGCATGCTCATCCTGCCCCCCAGAGGCCAGCAAACGCCCTGCAGGGCTCAACCTCGAGTTGATGAATTAAAGACAAATGCTATTCCAGCATGTTCAGAAGGCAAGTCAGTATCTTGGTTGTCTGCAAACACAAGCTTAGAAGGAGCTGCCCCCCAAGTGAGACTCCCGTGGAATTCTCTTCCTCGAGGCCTTTACACTTGCACAAACTTGAAAACAAACAGCAGTTTGGAAAGGATAATTGATTTTGTCTTTTCTGGAAATATGCTTCGTTTCGCTGTGACCCCCAAATAGAATTAATTTCGTGAAGAATTCTCCTACAATGCTGTGATTTTATCAAGTAAAACTAAATTACGTTGCAGGCTGGGTTGATAAGCAATGTCTTGGTCCCTCCGCAGTTTTCTTGAGCTGGAACAGGTCCTGCTCATGATGCCACACGATTAACAACTTCCATCCAGATTTATCTGTCTGATTGGCCCCTATCATCCTGGTTACTGACGTCTGAGCGCTAGCAGAGCCCTTTGGAGGGGAATCTTGCGGCCACGCTGCACGCCAGATGGTCCCAACTGTCTATTTTACAACCAGTGCATGAGTGTCTTTAAGGGTGAGGCTAAGCTTGCTTTCCTTGGGAGCCATGCAAGTGGGACTGTCCCCTCCCTGGGCTGGTGTTGTGGTCTCAGCCTGCTGCCTGGGATGGCTTGGCTTCCCTCCGACTGGGGAGGGTACAGTAAAGCCAGGAGATCCGTGGGCTGTGCCGTCTGGAGGGGCTGCTGGGAGTGTTCCTCTTTCCTGTTTCGTTCTGTTTCTTCAGGCTCCTTAAATGTTTTATTTCAGGGAGAAGCATACAGATGTGGCCTGAAGGACGTCCTCAGTGTGAAGTGCATAATCATCAATTAATTGGGAACCACCCATCTGCCTCTGGAATGACTCAGGTGGAAACAGCAGATCAGACAGAACTCAGGAAGTGGTGTGTCCTTTACGACTGTGGATCCCCTGAAAGCCTGGGCTGTCTTCCAAAAGCTGAGATGCTTCCTAAGGAAATGCAAGAAGGGACCGTCGCTGTCCCCTGAGCAAATGCCAAGAGAGTTTCACAAGGGCGCCCCAGGGGCTGCCGCTGACCCGAGAGCTGGCCAGGTCTGTGCACAGGCTCTAGGAAAGACATGCCCCAGTGAGCACCGACTGATAAGCTGCTAACCTCGGTGGGAATTCTGCAGCTTTTCCCTAAGGCATGCAAGCTTTGCATAAAAGGAGGACACGTAAATGTCGTTAAAAAGGGGCATTTTCAGTACTTTGCCGTTTCTCTACATTGGCAAAAATTATGAAAACATACTATAAAATGATGATGCATGAAGGACAGCGGCTTTATGGTTATGGGAGGCAGCTTGGGATGGACTAAATGGCTTTCCATTGTAAAATCTCAAATCTGTGACATGTGTGACACTTAACAGCATCTCACTTATTGAACATGACCTTGCTTGAAGTCCCCGACCCAGGGGGAAGTAAGAATCAGTGGCCCACAGTTCAGACATTCATCTCACCCCTGTGGTCCCATTTTCGTAATCTTACTGTTCAAGTTACATCTTTTGGGGGTCTGTTCCCTGTGAGGCTTTCTAGTACTTTCCCTGACCTCACCTGAATCAGAAGTAGAAAGTAGGTGTCACTTTCGGTAACTGTTTTCTAACGGGCTTTGAAAGTCCTGAACACACCACGAGCCAAAGTGAGCCCATCTATAACAGGAGTTGGGAGATTTGTGAACAAGGGGGTCAGCTATTCACACATGAAGTCCCGAGATACAACCAGCCAGAAAGCACGAAGTTGGCCGAGTCTCATTTTACTGCTCACATGACTGTCTTTCGAACAGTACACTGATGCCGCTCTGTTGCAAATCAGCTCATATCAGTTAGTTAAGACAAACCCTTCTCCAATCTTTCAAGCAGCTAAGTGGGGAGGATATTTGTATATCGAAGAAACTTTAAAAATGACATTTCACAAAGCACAATGACCTGATAAAACTTCATTGTCTTATGTAAGTAATGGTCGTTACCATATTACTATCCTCCACTAGCTGATTCCGTTGGGCTCCTGAAGGCCAAGCCCCTGCTGCATGGCAGAGCTGAGAGGGTGTCGGATGGGGTGACTGTCCCCCATGGAACTCGTGTTTCAGGGGCAGGAAGACCCTCCATACCCCAGGCCCCAGTGGACACATCCACACTCCTCTGTGGGGAGGGACCCGGGAGACCTCAGAGAAATGCTGTGACATCACGGGGACTCTGGTGGGGTCGGTGAGCCCCCGCGGCCCAGCTCCCAGGACGGGGGTCCTGCTTCTGAGCCTGGGAGATAAGAAGTCAGCTCCATGCCTGCGGACAGAGCATTTCAGCTCAATAGCTCTGCCCCCAGATTTTCACAGCCTTTTAAGCCAGGCTTAGGTTGTATCTCTTGCTCTGATGTTGCTAAGTCCTTCCAGACTACTTCTAGTATTTCAGCCTGAAGCCAGAGGAGTTTTATTAGCCCTTTTCTGAGCCTCAAAGTGAAACGTTAAAACTGGGGACAGAAGAATATCCCGGGCAGGACTGGCGCTCCCTCTCTTCCGGCTCCAGACCCAGAGCAGATACCCAGCCTTTGGACCTTAGGCTCCTTGACTGTCAGGGGCCACTTGCAGGCCATTCCTCTCCATTCTGGCCATGCTGGGCTGCAGCTCCCGGGCTCACGGTCTGGGGGACCCCTTTGTTCCATGGAGTGTTATCCCAGGGCCTGTTCTGTCCCCAGCAGAGTCTCTCCCACACACTTGCTCATCTGCAGAGGCCCAAGCACAGTAGAATCTGTTTGCCTGCAGGTGCCTTGGGAGGACGGAGCTGCAGCGAGGATGGGAGGGGGCAGCGGGTGGTCAGAAAGAGCGTCCCCTCTTAGTGTCCTAATCCAACAGTGCCTGCTTCCCAGCTGGAGCCACTTCTCAGCCTGGCCTGGAGCTTCTGCCCCGCCCCCTGTCCTCAGTCTCCTCCCCACACTAGCTACCACTGCTCTGCTCCCCTCACCCCTGTTGAGGTGCGCTGGCTGCAGACTCACCCCAGAAGCCACCCATGCTGCCCACCACACCGCATGTCTGGCTCTGTCACCCTCCCCCCGGGGTCCTGACCCTGAGGTTCCCTCTACATGGGAAACTGAAGCTCAGCGGAAGATACACACGGGGGATAACTAACGGCCACGGGCCCTGATCCTCCTGTGCCCTTAGGGTGCATCCCCTTCGAGGGAGGCTGAGCCTACTTACCTGGCTTCCGGAGAAGGACAAACCCGTGTGGGTGCCTGGCCATTGCAACTCCCTCATCGCCGGGGACTTTACCTCCCCGTATGTGGAGATAAGAGTCAGAGACAGAGGCTGGGTGGCTCAGGTGTCCGGAGAACGGTGCAGACTGTTGTGCCTGCAGGCTTTGCTCCTTTTCCTGCTCTGGAGCTAAATCTGTCATCCCTGGATGAAAGGGTGTATGTGAACCTTTTCCTCTCTGAGCCTTTCCCTGAGGACCCCCCCCTCTCAGAGTCATCATGACCCTTGCTCCGAGGCAGCTCCACCCCCCAGGCCCAGAGCCGCAGGAAGGCCGGTGCTTTGGTTGGTCAAGAGGAACTATCCTGGGACTCTGGAGCTCAGCTCTTCCCTCTGGGTGTGGCGTGCCGATTCGCTTTCCCGTCTGCTACGCCCCTTCTCTTTCGTGTGTGGCCCTGTCTCACCAGGCCAGTGCCACCTGGAGCAGGGGCTGTGGTCACCTGAACCGTGGGGCAGACGTTAGTTTCTGAGCTCAGGGCTGAGGCCTACACAAGCCTCCTCCCAGGGGTCCTTAGTGAAGGACCTGAAGACCCCTGTACAACAAAGCTAGCAGCGCTTCAGGATAGCTTCAGTTATGGTCTCGCTCAGGGGGCCAGCAAGTGTCATTCTGCACCAGTCTTGCCAGGTGCCCCCAAAACATGGAGGGCATGCATGGAGATGCAGGGGTGCCACTTCTGCCCACCCGCGACCCCTCAGGCCAGGGGTCCTCCTTAGCCAAGATGAAATCCAGCTCATGCTATAGACAGACAAGGTTAAATCAGAACAACGTGTGTGTATATGCGTGTGTGCCTGTATGCGTGCATGTGTGCGTGTGTGTGTGGAAGGTATGGTGGTAAGTATGAGTAGAGTCTGCAACCATGGGAAGTCAGAGCTGGAAGGGATCGCAGTGAAAACAGAATGTGTCCCTGGGAGACACCCAGAGAGAAGTGGAGAGGGTAGTGAAGTCCCGGGCCCACACGGCCAGCTCCTCCCTGTGAATCTATATAGAAGAGTCGCGTGAAGGCCACACCTTGAGCTGATTTCTGTGCTTGTACTTCGCACAGGCTCCAAGTTTCAGGATCAATTCCACATTCGTTACACTGACAATTGCCTCTGTGCTCACGCCCCAGTGATCTGGCCCTGCCTCCTGCCCCAGGCTCCGTTCTCAGCGGTCACCCCTCCCAGCCACTCAGGACTGGCCTTTGCACGTGCTGCCTGGATGGCCCTGCTCACTGGCTAAGCTTCCTGAACCTCAGGGTCACAGAGCAGTGTCCCCGGCGGGCTGTGATGGACACAGAGTGAGGGAGAGGTGAACCTTCATTGTCAGGAGTCCCAAGATTTGAGGACTGGTTGTTCCTGCCGCAGAAGCTGCCCGTTCCGACCTCGACCCTCTCCAGACTCACCTGTCTGGGGGTTTAGGCTCACGGACAACTGGCTTTTCTCTGGAAGGCCCACTGAGCACCGTCGGGGAGACACCTTCAATCAGTCACAGGAGGGTGTGGGGTGTCAGAGGCGGAGCCCTGAGGTCAGGGACTCTCAGTCTGGTTGGGAGGAAAGATTTGGGGAAGCGAGGCTACACCGTAAGAGGTCATTAACAACCCAGCTAGAAACAGAAGAGCCGTTGCAAAGAAGACCGTGACCAGCCGCTGTGAAGGCTGCAGACACGCAGAGCCTCAGGAATCCACGGAGGGAGCCGCAGGCTCGTCGTCACAGAGGGTTATAAAGGGTCTCTCAGCATCACTTTCTGGGCAAATAACTGCACGTGATATGAGGAGAGGCAGAGCATAAAAGCCTCCCGTGTTGGGTTTTTAAGGCCCAAAGTCGCGTCCTTCCTCACGCGGGGACTGGCCAAGAGCGCTTTCTTCAACCCACGAGCCTCTCCTTGGGGTTCGGCCGTGACCCAGGGTGACAGGTGAACTCATGCAGTGCAGGGCGTGGGCCTTGAGAGATTACCCTCCTGCTTCTTCACAGGGGGGGGTGGGGAGTGAGGGGGAAGGACCATGGATTTCAGCACAGACAGACCCAACCCCGTCCCATCCCCCCTTCTATTCAGTGTAGGACTTGGGGCAAGTTATTGCATGTCGTTGGGTGTCAGTTTTCCCACTTATATCATGTTAACATAACAATGTGACCGTCCTCACTGGTTTTTTTGGCTGAAATAATATGCACGAAGCTGCTAGCACAGTGACCGGGTCGGCTCTGAACCAAAGTCGGTTCCATCCCTCCCCTACTACCTGGGGAGGTGCTGAGCTCTGAGGACACAGCCCAAGACCCAGCCCACAGCTATGCATCGGAAAGTGTGCAGCCGTGCATTTTAAAGAGAGTCAGAAAGAGAAAAACAAATATCGTATATTAACGCATATATGTGGAACCTAGAACAATGGTACAGATGAACCGGTTTGCAGGGCAGAAATAGAGACACAGTTGTAGAGAACAAACGTATGGACACCAAGGGGGAAAGTGACAGGGGTGGTGGTGGTGGGATGAACTGGGAGATTGGGATTGACGTGTATACCCTGATGTGTATAAAGTAGATAACTAATAAGAACCTGCTGTATAAAAAATTAAATAAAATTCAAAGAAAAAAAAGAGGGACGATATTTTCAGGTTTGATTTCCATGACAAAGGTGCCCTGGGGTCTGCTTGTGAAGCCCAGGATTTGGCCTTTCCTATCATACCTTCTGGGTCTGCCTCTGCAGCCTGTCATGACTCCTTAGTCCTCGATGGAGCCCAGGGCCCCTTATTGTTCAACACCCACTGAGCAGTTCACTACATATTATTTCAGGAAATGCATTTTCCGGAAAGTCTAACCCTAAGAAATGCAGCCAGCACTCTGCTACTTCCATATCAACTTTTTGCTTTTTTCTTCTGTGTTAAGTCTTTTTTAATTTTGCCGATCAGATGGATGAAAAGAGCAGTATTCTAGGGGGCTATGTTGCATTTCTTTTCTTGTCTCTTGTTTAATTAGGTTTACTGAAGTAGGCTTTACACACAGTAAAGTTCACTCTTTAGCGAACATTCTCTGAGAATTTCCACATGTGGAGTCATAACCACCTCCACGGTCAGAAAAGATTCATCCCCCCAAATCCCTCCTGCTTCCGATCTGTGGTCACCTCTTCTCTCTCCCATGACCCTGGAAATGACCGATTCCTGTGCTCATATCGCCCCCTCTCCAGAATGTCACATAAATGGAATCAGACGGTCTATAACCTTTGAGTCTGGCCTCTTTCACTTTGCAAAACGTGTTTGAGAGTCATCATTGTTGTTGTGTGTATCAAAAGTTCATTTTTTTTATTGATATGTCATATTCCATTGTAGGGATGAGTTCCGGCGTGTTTATCCATTCCTCTGCTGAAGAACATTTGGGTTGTTTCCCAACCCAAATTTTTTGGTAGATTATACATAAAGCCACTGTAAATATTCATATACAAAGTTTGAGTGATCATGTATTTTTATATCTCTTGGGCAATTACCTGCAAGTGGGATTCTGGGTCACGTGAAATGGTATGTTAACTTCATAGGAAACTGACACCAACTTCTTTTTTATTCCATATATATGTAAACTTTTAAAGTAGACACAGATTACCAAGTAATCAATAAGCTAATTTATCCCACAGAATCGACAGTGGAGAGATTGGTTCTGCCCTGAAGCTGTGTTTGAGCTCATCTGTCTTCCCATCAGCCCTAAGATATTACCCTTCTCTCCCACCCATACTTCCCTTTCCATTCCCATGGGTGCCCCCAAGTTCTGTTCTCTTCCCCTTTTACCTGGCTTATCATGGCCATTCCAGTAAGTTATAAAAAAGTTAATTATAGTTGGTTGTTATCTTCCACTGGTCAGCCAGGATCTAGCTCAGATATAATATTGAATAAATATCTCTCTTGGTTATTTCTTAATTAAAGATATCTTCTCCTCCTCAGAATCTCTTCCATCTTATGTGACCAATATACTATTTACGAACTCATTATTTTTTACAATTTTGTTGAGATAGAATTCCATAGCATACGATTCACCAATCTATAGTATACAATTAGAGGTGTTGTTCATATATTCACAGTGTCATGCAACTATTATAGTCATCTAATTTTAGACCATTTCACCATCCCAAGAAGAGGCCATTGGGATTTTGGTAGAGATTGCACTGAATCTGTAGATGGCTTTGGGGAATATTGCCATCTTTTAAAAAACAATTCATTCATTCATTTTTATTGGAGTATAATTGCTGTATAATGTTGTGTTAGTTTCTGCTGTACAGTGAAGTGAATCAGCTATATGTAAACATATATCCCCTCCATCTTGGACCTCCCTCCCCTCCCCCAATCCCACCCATCTAGGTCCTCAGAGTGCACTGGACTGAGCTCCCTGTGCTATACAGCAGGTTCCCACTAGCTATCTATTTTACACATGGTAGTGTATTTATGCCATCTTAATCATCTTAAAGTCTTCCAATCCATGGACATAGGATAGCTTTCCACTTACATAACTCTAATTTCTTTCAGAAATGTTTTATATTTTCAGTACAGGTCTTTCACTTCTGGCTAGATTTATTCTTAAGTATTTTCCTTTTTTGGATGATATTGTAAATAGAGTTGTTTTCTTAATTAATTTCAATTTTGGATTTTTCATTGCTAGGCAATATAAATACCACTTTTTTTTTAAACTGATCTTGTATCTACACCTTGCTGAACTCTTTTGATAGTTCTTTAAGTGTTTCAGTGGCTTTCTTAGGATTTTCTAAATATACCATTATGTCACCTACAACTGGAAATAGCTTTAATTCTTCCCTTTTAATATGAATTGCTTTAATTTCATTTTCTTCTATAATTTCCCTGGTTAGAACTTCTGGTACAATGTTGAATAGAATCGGTGAGAGCTGATATCCTTGTCTTGTTCCTGATTTTTGGAGAAAAACATTCATTCTTTCACCATTAAGTAAGAGGTTAGCTGTGGGTTTTCCATATATTTTCTTTGTAAGGTTGTGGAAATTTCTTTCTATTCTTAGTTTTGCGAGTTTTATTATGAAAATTCATTGGATTTTGTCAGATGCTTTTTCCTGTGTTTATTAACATCATGATGTGTTTTTACTTCTTCGTTACATTGGTTTAGTGTACTGTATTAAATGATTTTTCAAATGTTAAACTGACCTTACTTTCATGAAATAAATCACACTTGGTCATGGTGTATAATTCTTTTATGTGTTCCTGGGTTCAGTGTGCTGTTATTTCGTTGAGGACTTCTGAGCCATTATTCATAATAGATATTGGTTGGTAGTTTTCTTACTGTTTAAAGTCTTTGATTTTGGTATAGAATAATACAGCCTTCATAGATTGAGTTAAAATGTGGTCCTTCCTCTTCTAATTTTAGAAGAGTTTGTGAAGAGTGGATATTAATTCTTAAAATATTTGATAGAATTCACCAGTAAAGCCATATAGGCCTGGGCTTCTCTTTGTGGGAAGTTTTCTCTTTATTATGCATCTATTCAGATTTTCTATTTATTTTTTATTCAGTTTTGGCATTTTGTGTCTTTCTAGGAGTTCTTCCACTTCATCTAAGTTGTCTAATATTCTGGCATAGTTATTCATAATAGTCTTTTATAATCTTTTTTATTTCTGTAAGGTCTCTAGTTATGTCCCCTCTTTCATTCATGATTTTGTTGTCTCTTTTTTTCTTAGTCTAATAAAAAGTTTTCCAATATTGTTGATCTTTTCAAAGAATCAATTTTGGTTTTTTAAATTCTTTTGTATTTAAAAATTCTCTATTTCTACTCTAATCTTTATTATGTTTGCCCTTCTGTTTGCATTAGGTTTTTCTGAGCCCATCTTCTATTTTTAACAGGTCAGATTAGGTGACTAACTTGAGATCTTTTTCTTTATTAAAATAGGGGCTTATAGCTGTAGAATTCCCTATAAACGTCGCTTTAGCTGCATATGTTCTGGCTTGCTTTGTATTCATTCTTATTCATCTTAAAATGTTTTCTAATTTCTCTTGTGGTTTCTTCTTTGACCCACTAGTTATTTGGAAGTATGTGGCTTAATTCCCACCCATTTCTAAATTTACCAAATTCCTTCTGTTATTTATTTCTAATTTTATTCCATTGTAGTTGGAAAACATATTTGTATGATTTCATTTCTCATCAAATTCTTGAGGCTTGTTTATGTTCTTGTATATGTTCTATCCTGGAGGATTTTCCATGTGGGCTTGAAATTTAATAAACTTCCTTGAATAAATGCTTCTCCATTTGCTGTATGCCCTTAGGGCAATTCCCAGAGACTTTAAGCAATTATTTGAAACATAATTTCCCCACTTGTGGCTGTCTCACTGGAGAAAGGTTCCCTGATGCTCTTGCAAACTCAGTTGTTTTTTTTTTTTTTTTCTTTTTTGCGGTACGCGGGCCTCTCACTGTCGTGGCCTCTCCCGTTGCGGAGCACAGGCTCCGGACGCGCAGGCTCAGCGGCCATGGCTCACGGGCCCAGCCGCTCCGTGGCTTGTGGGATCCTCCCGGACCGGGGCACGAACCCGCGTCTCCTGCATCGGCAGGCGGACTCTCAACCACTGCGCCACCAGGGAAGCCTGCAAACTCAGTTTTTATTTGTTGCTCTCTGCCATAAAATCTTCCATGGTTCCCCATTAACTATAGATATTTTAGCATGGTTTTGGGCTTTGCTGCTTCTATTAGACTTTCTGGTTTCCAAAGTCCTGATGCTCTATAAGCCCGAACTTACATCCATTCTACTGTTCCTATAGGTTTAATATTGTTGTATGCTTTGGGGTCAGTTCTAGCTTCTGGCAGTTAACAAGGAAAGCCCCGATTTCCTTGAAACTCTGTAGTGAGTGCTCTGGTACAGGGACTGCTGTTACCACTTTTCCTATTTCCTGTGTCATTTTTTCCCCAAATTGTTGTCCAGACAGCCCGGCAGAGTTGAAAGAACATAGAGCTGGATACTATCTGAGTAACTAGCCCCAGCTCTTCCCCCTAAATATGTATATATACTAATTCACATGTACAGTCCAGCTCTGCTCCTCACTAGAACGTAAGCTCCTTGAGAGAAGGAATTCTGTCTGCTTTGTTTTCTGCCCTACCCTAACACTTATAACTTGTCCTTACAGCACTTATAACCACTCCCTTGAACGGTGACCATGAACATGTGGGCACAACAACCATGGCTCATCATATGCTACTTTAGCTTTGCAAATAATCGAGCCTTACAGGGCAGCTATCACTATGCTCTTTGGTTCTTTTGTTTCCCAGGCACCCGAGACTCCATTCAAATTGCTCCCTGGGAATCGGCAGCAACAGGATTCAGACTTGGGTCCCCTAGATCTGAGCTTAGGACTCTGAAGCGAGATCACCTTTTCCCACTGACTCTGATGGCCTCATGAAGAAGTCTCTCATGTGGGTGTTACAGAGTGAGGTCTGAGAAAAACTGATGGAGACGTAGACTGGTCCTGTGCTTGGTGTTTCCTCTTGATTCAGAGATACTCCTTCCCCAGGCAGTTCCCCCATTCCTGCTGCAAATAAGCACATTACAGGGGGACCTCTCAGCACCCTGGAGGGTCACAGTAATTGAACACTAAAGACAAAATTCCATGGACGTTTCCAGACATTCCGGCAGAGCTGACGTGGGCTGTGGGAGATGAGCAATTCCTTGTACTCTTGCCTCTCTGTGTTTCTCTCCCACTGAAGGCAACACAAACATCTCTGAATTGCCTCGTTTTATTCCAAGTTCCCAGATAGCCTGGAATAAAAGAGTAGGAGCGGATTGTGCCGTAGTTCATCTGTGTGTTTTAATCAGAAACCTGCCAAAGTGTTTTAATCAGAAACCTACCAAAGTGTTCATTTTTTTCTTGACGCCAAACAGCCTATTTCAAATCCCTTTCTTCCTGTAAAATCTTTCTTCCTGTTCCTTGAGTCACACCTCCCCACCCACAGCTTAGTTTTCTTCCATTGTTCCCTCTTCCTGATTAGTCTACTTACAGATTTTCTCAGAACTAAGGTGTGCACCCATTTTTACTTAAGGGATGGATGCATTTATCTAATTCTATATTTTTATAAAAGCAGAGTCCACCTCCTCCACCAGAGGGTGAGGTTGGTGGAGGCACAGATATTGTGTGATTTACCCTCAACCCCTAGTTCCCAGGATGGTACGTAGTTATAAGTTGCATGAACATGGCAGCTGGACGTTGGCATGAGTGACAAGAAGGACTTCAAGGCTCACGTTGAGAATGGTAGAGATTAGTTGGTGATATAGATCCAAACACCAGGAACTCTTCAGAAGAAAGCATTTCAGAAATGCTAAGCAGTAAACACTGTTCCAGGCTGGGCTGTCTTGGTGACCTGAGCAGTGGAGATTGCATTGTGGAGATAGGACTCGGGGGGACACTGACAGCTGGGCAGTCGTTCGTCACTGAACCTTGTCGCATACTCCCTCCCTTCCTGAGATGGGCAGGAGGCCTGTGAAGCCATGGGATTAAGGAGGGAAAAATTTCCTAAGCCTGGATTTGCCTTCAGCTCCTAACCCTGGGGTCTTAGGATGATGACCCAGAGAGAAGTCCTAGCAAAGTAACACCACGGTGCTACCTTTTGGGTCTATAAAATGGGTTGTTCTAGTGGAAGAAAAATCCACCCAATGGTCCGTGTCGATATTGGACTGCAGTCCCCATGGAAGAGAGCGCAGGCTACACGAATGGGCTCTGTGGGAGCCCTGAGCTGCCCACACGGAGCCAAGGCCAAGGGGCAGGCCTGTCGCTGGTCTGCGGGTCACTACGTAGTCAGGCCCCCGTGCTCCTGGGAGAGCCCACAGCCCAGGGAGCTTCTCACACATTCCTACCTCAAGTACCTTGAACCAGGAACCTCAGGAGCTGGCCACCCCAGGCACTGCCACCATCCCCATGGGTACTTTTAGAGACCCGAGAAAAGTAAGTAAATCCATCAAAAACGTTCTCAATCCTCTTGCCCAGTCAGGCATGTGAGACGAGAGACAAGATCAACATGATTTATGGTCCAGATCAAATATGGACCTGAATGCTTTCCACGTAGAAAGGGCTTTTTTGATCAATTACAGTGTTCCTGCAGCACCATAAAAATACCGTATCTCTCAGCCATCGGGACATTTCATCAAAACGTCATGATTTATTTCGTTTTTCGTCCACGTGGTAGCCGTATCTGTGCCTTCCTGGATTTCTGCCATATTCAACATCATTTTCTCCTGTTTCATTGTCAAGATAGCAGCTCCTTTGGCTCAGGCTCAGGGAAATGCTTTTTGAATCCAACCTTTGTCTTTGATTCCCCAGCGGAATTAACCCTCCCTAGACGTGCTGTTTCTACTGGAACACCATACTTACTTTATCCAACCTAAAATACGGTGGGTGGTGGACATGTCTGTGTCCCTCACCTGACCATTTGCCCAGTCTGATCACTCCAGCTGTCCCCATTAGCCCAGGACCTGGCAGACTTGAGGCTCTCAATGAACGACTCATGAATGGATAGAAAAGTCAGAGATCAAATTAGTAATTAAATAATATGTCCTTGACTAGGAACAGAGGTTCCTTTTATAAGGATGACCTGAATTCAACAGGAACTTTCCTAAAAGGTGAGAGAGAGAGAGGGAGAGGGAGAGGGAGAGGGAGAGGGAGAGGGAGAGGGAGAGGGAGAGGGAGAGGGAGAGAAGGAGGCGGAGTCCTCAGGGGATGCAGAACCCAGCAAGGGACGCGGCAGAAAGTCCTCGGAGGGAGGGGCTTGTAAGAGCATCACAAAGAACAAGAGCGATCCCTCCCCAGGTGCTGAATTGAGGGCAAGTTTCTGAAGCTGGTTTATCACAATGAAGAGAAACTAAAAACAGTCATGTTCCGGTGGAAGAAAGAATGTCCAAAACTCTGGGCCCAAAATGGTACAGAAGACTCTTCCATGCGCCCTCCACCCCCAAACACACACAAAGAGTCACGCCTTCCTTAACAAGGCACTCAGTGGTCTCCCTGAATAGCAACAAGGAAACGGTGAGCCAACCCAGAGGGCAACCACACTCTTGCCCCACAGGCCAGAGCACAGCTCCAGCATCCTGGGATGGGTGCATTTTGTCCTCAGCGTCATGCAAACGGTCTGCTCCTGGTACATATCCAAGAGGCGCATTGGTTACACTGACTTCTCCAGGGGCCAGAGTCCTAAATCAAACTATACTCAAGCTTCCTGTTCTTTTTGATGCAAAGAGAACAAAACTACTTAAGATGTATTGAATATTTAATATATATGCCCCTTATATATATATATAATATGCCCATATATATGTTATTTATAAAGTTGAATGTATACCCACATGTGTGCTAAGTTCTTTACGTTCTGTCTACTAACCTAGGTATACACACATACTTGTAAATGCTATATATATATGTATATATATATATGTAAATGCTTTCATCTACATTAGATGAAACGTGTTCTGACTGGTGTCTGACACTCTAATCCGTTACGTCACAGCTTGTTCTAGCCTCCTCCTCTCGCTTACCTAAAAGTTTCCTCACAGAGAAAAGCCAAGTCCCCACTGCTCACCGCTCACTTACTGACTTGTTCAGTCCCACTGCACATGAGCAGCGGTGTCTGCACTGCAATGGCTTCCATGTGGGACACAACCTTATCAGCTAGAGTGCAGTGCTCACGTGCAGTTCCTTTGCCTCTTGTCTTACAGACTCTGCTCATTTCCAAAGTTACCTATGTCAGCACATCCCCACCCTCAGTGAGGCTGTTTCCTGTATACATAATATAGGTAGATTCTCTTGTCATGGTCTGTATTCCTTCCTGGGATCCCTAAATCATGTTTTTATTTTGCATACATTCAGGACCACTCTTTGAGCTGTATGGGTTTTGACAAATGCCTGATGACAAGTATCACTATTATGCTATCAGATGGAATACTTTGATCGCCCTAAAAATCACGTGTTTCATCTATCTAATATTTTCCCCTTCCCAATACCCAAGAAACCACTGACTTCTTTTTTTCTGTCTCTATCAGTTTCTTTTCCAGAATGTCATATAATTAGAAACATACAGTATGTAGCCTTTACATACTGACTCCTTACACTTAACAATAGGCATTTAGTGTTCCTACAGGTCTTTTTAAAAGTTGTTAAATTTTATCTCTGAACAACATTCCAGTGTGTGGACATACCATAGTTCATTTATCCATTTACCCATTGAAGTACATCTTGAAGCTTCCAGCGTTTGTCAGTTATGTGTTAAGCTGCCATAAATATTCATATCCAGGCTTTTTTTGTACATAGGCTTTCAAATCAATTGGGTAAATACCTAGAAGTATGATTGTATAGTAATACTATATTTAGCATTGTAAGAAACTGCTGAACTATCTTCCAAAGTGACTGTCCCTTTCGCATTCCCACCAGCAGTGAATGAGTTTCTGTTGCTCTGCAGCCTTGTCAGCATTTGTTGTTGTCGGTTTTGGATTTTAGCCATTCTGATGTTTTTAGTGGTGCCTCACTGCTGTTTTAATTTGTAATTCACTGATGGGAAATGATGCTAAGCATCTTTGCACTTGCTGATTTGCCATCTGTGGATCTGCTCTGGTGAGCTGTCTCTTTAGATCTTTTGCCCATATTTGGGTTGTTTGTTTTCTTATTGTCTAGTTTTTAGAGTTCTTTGTATATCTTGGCTACCAGTCCTTTATCAGATCTGGGTAGCAAATATTTTCTCCCAGTCTGTGGCTTGTCTCTTCTTTATCTTAATGGTGTCTTTTAAAGAACAGACTTTTTAAATTTTAATAAAGTCTAACTTATCAATTTTTTACTTTCATAGACCGTGTATTTGCTATTTGCTACAGACTCATCACTAAACCCAAGTTCATACAGATTTTCTTCAATGTTTTATTCTGTATTTTATAGTAATGCCCTTTATACTTAGGTCTATCATACATTTGAGTTAATTTTTGAGAAAAATCATAGGGTCTGTGTCTAGATTCATTTTTTGGTGTCCAGTTGCTCCAGCACATTTTGTTGAAAAGGTTATCCCTTCTGTATTGAATTGCCTTTGCTCACTTGTCAAAGGTCTGTTGGCTATATTTGTGTGGGTTTATTTCTGGGCTCCCTGTTCTGTTTCATTGATCAGCCTCTATTCTTTCACCAATGCCATGTTGTCTTGATTACTCTCTTGTCAGATACTGTCTGGTTCTGCTCTTCTTCAGTATTGTGTTGACTGGTCTTGGTCTTTTAACTTATCATATAAACTTCAGAGCCAGTTTGTCAATACCCACAAGTAACATGCAGGTTTTCTGAGCGAGGTTGTGTTTCACCTATAGATCAATTGGGGAAGAATTGTCATCTTAACAGTATTGAGTCTTCTAGTCCATAAACAATGACTGTGTGTGCATTTATTTAGATCTTCTCTGATTTCCTTCATCAGAGCTTTGTAGCTGTCTGCATATAGACTCTGTACATATTCCATTAGTCTTATTAATTTTTAGTGAGGGAGTTGTATGGCATATGCCTGTCTAGGAGGAATCTCAGAGTGATACCTCACTCTTCTCCCTGCTTCACCCTGGCTTAGGTACCTCCACCATTTGGAGACCTGCCGTCACCTGCAGGGCATCCCTTGCTCCATAGCATCTGGTTTAAACCTCGTCAGTGGTACACATCACGTGATAATTCACTTACTTTTGTTTATTCGTTTATCTAAATGTTAGCCTTGAGCTTTCTGAGAAGAGAGTCTTTCTCAAGTTCATTTCCATGTCCCCAGGGACACATAGGGCCTGGCACAGAGTTTGGATTCACCCTGCCCTCTACAAACCTCAAAGAACCTCTAGAAGCCCTGTCTCAGGCTTCAGGACACCACAGGGTATGTGTAAGGATCTCAGCTACTGGAGCTGCTAAGAATATCCCATGTGCCCTTGTCTTGTCTACAGCTACTGTCGGGGTAAACTTCTTCTCGTTTTACTCCGTCCTGGAGATCTCACGCACATGTGTCTCTCTGATGACTCTCACCGAGGGCCGTGCAGAGAAGGGACTTGGGGAATGCATGTAGCTCCTGGCCTCCTTTTGCAATGCAGAAGTATCCATTTAGAATGGATGGCAGTGATGCCACACTGACGAGAGAATCCTGCGCAACACTCCGCACTGGTGCCACCCCTGTAAAGCTAGGGCTTTGTCTCCACATAATCTCTGCAAAAATGCACATACATCCCTTGCAAGGGGAAGCACCGAAGACTTGAATGTCCACTAGAGCTGGGTAAGTCTATTAAGCGAAACTTCTGGGCTGAAACAAGCCCCTTTTAGCTGCTTTCCTCTAAGCATTTTCTTCCCGCTACCTACCCCACAAAGGAAAACGTTGGATTGTGACCGTTTACATTAGATGATAAGTGCTGTATTTAATGGCAAGGTTTTCTCTCTGAAAATTATTACTAAAGCTATGCATGCAGCAGGCAGATTCTATGTAAAATTTTCTGAACTATTAGACATTGGATTTCCAGCCAAAACAATGATTTTTTTCCCCTACTCCATTCAGAGAGCACACTATCATTTTCATAAAGAAGGAAAAAGGACCCTGATGGTCCCTCACAGATGGGACAGGATGGTGGGACTGTGCAGGGCTGAGGCAGACAGAAGGGAAGGGAGCTCAGATCCCACCTGAAGCCACTAGGACATAGTCAGTTAATTTCTTCTTGGAGGTCAGACGAGGACTCATGCATAGCTGATTATTATTTTAAAATACAGGCTTGAAATAGATGAGTCATATTTTCTGTAGTTAATTTGTAACTAAGGTTTTCTAGGCATAGAAGTAACGCTTCTCCCGTCGCTACAATGTAATTTTACTTACGGCGCGTTCATAATTCCTGGGCGTCGTAACAGTGTTACGTTTACACGTTTGCATTCATTTTTACAGCTCTGTGTGTGAAACTGTTTGGAAGATGAAAAGCTCCATATAAGATCTAAGTATCATTGTTTTTTTCTTTAGGAGAAGAAAACCGTAACGTGCTCACTTGACATCTGAAAGCCAGGAAGCCCCGCGGTGAGGAGGTAAGGAGACCCTGCCCCAGGTCGGCAGCTCCATCGGACGGGAAAGTGGGGGCGGGCAGTGGTACTGGACCGGCTCAGGCGGCTCCCCAGCTGAGGTCTGGACGCCTGCCTGGGTCTCCCGTGGGAGCCTCACACCTTGTCCCTTGTCCCACCTGCTCTTCAGATTCTTTCGACTTCAAGACTCATAGGCCGTCCGCAGTCAGCCTTCTTGCTGTAAAGTGCACGTTTCTCTAAATATGAGCGGACTGGCCAGGTGTTTCCTCTGGGCTTGGAGACCGAATAAGGGACACCGAGCCCTACATCACAGCCATCGCAATGTGGGGTCATCGGGGGGAAGGCTTGGGGAGAGTAACCCCAGACCTAATAACCAAAACCTTGACAATGAACTCCTGTCTAAACTCGCTGGTTCTCGCTGACTTAACCCAGAGTAAATTAGCAAGGAGAGGCCCCGCAGCAGGCTCTGTGAGGTGTGGAATCAACTCTTACGAATGTAGACGTTGCAGCAGCTGTTGTCTTCCTCCCCAAGCACGGCCTTGCAATGCTGGTTATTTAGGGTGGCAGTTACATTCCAGCGCCAGCATCGGCACACAGTAGGTCTGATGAAGTCCTCCCCTGCTGGTGGGATATGGAGGGTGCAGGGGAGCACATGCAGGCTCTGAGGGGCGGCAAGGCCACTGGAGGGCCCCTAAATAACCACACAGCTCAGGGCCTCACTGTCACACCTTAGACTGTGATTTGAGCAGGAAAGAAAGCCTTAGGGTGTTAAGCCGCTAAGGCTTGGGGGATGCTTGTTACTGCCCTCAGCCTATAAAAAGCTGCCAGATAA